>NC_057802.1:317783137-317784053 GCF_018294505.1 Triticum aestivum | reverse complement strand
CCGGTGTGCTGGGTGTGGGTAGTGCCTCTCATTCAGTAAATATATGGGCTTTTGAATTGATTTTACTATTTACTAGTGTGGATGGGCTGTTTTGTCTTGGGCCCAGAGAAACAATTACTACTAGTACAGTGGAGACACTCTACAGCTACCCAGAAAAACAATTACTACTAGTACAGTGGAGACACTCTACCGCTTTTGGCTCCTCCTAGGTCATTGAAATGTCTCCCTCTACTGAATGTCGTTATACTTTTGTTCATCAACATGCGGGCCATGCAGCGCGCGGGCCCAAATGCCATCCACCAAATTAGAAGGCAGTATGCAGGCGGAGAGTCACCCCGGTCGTAGCGCGGCAGTAACGAGCCGTCGTATCACAAAACCCCACCTCCCCGCAGTCTAAGTTTGATGGACGAAGCAACCATCATTTCACTCTTTGCTGAATCCCCTTCTCCCTCACCGTCTTCAAGAAAGGCAATACTCGCATCTGCCACTGTTCTTCTCTCCGAACGAAGGGAAGGTAAGCGGATCCGTGATGTTGGTATATTTTCGTTCAGAGAAAAAAAAGAACTTTTGCAAAGCAGTAACCGATCCTCACTCTCTTTTTTGTTTCATTGTCATTGCGATTGTGTTTTCCTTTCAGTGGTCTCCTAGTATTCGTCAGTTTCATGATGGACCAAAGAGAACCAGGCAAAGATCTGCCGATATTGGAGCAGACGCGGGAGGCTGATCCCCACGAGACAGAGAGCTCCAAGAAGATGGAGGCAACAATCGAGCCGACCCCAGATACGCTCACGGCCACTACTGAGATGGTCAACGCCCCGTTTGAGGTTACAGCCCCCGTGGCACTGCAGGAGCAGTTTTCCCCCTTCGAGGATGTGTCCCCCCCCCCCCGCTGAGCTGCCCAAGGTGATTTCCTTCT